>NW_024609832.1:2120000-2153388 GCF_018296145.1 Oncorhynchus tshawytscha
ACACACACACACACACACACACACACACACACACACACACACACACACACACACACACACACACAGCCTGCTCTCCAAGCGTCGTCGCGGGGTCGTTTTATGCACCCCTGCACAGAGTAGTTAGTAACATCATGGAAGTCCTCAGAGGATAACTTTCTTTCATTTTTACTACACTTTCACCTGCTTTCCTTTTTCTCTCTCCTCCTTTAGCCTGGAAGAGAAGAGGAGAGCACAGGAAAACACCCTGCTTCTGTACTCCTTTCTGTCCCCTCTACAGGACAGGAAACCCTCTTCAAATATATGTACCTGCAAATTTGGCATCTTAAATGATTTTGTCCTGTGTACTACTTTCAGCTTGGATGTTTGAGGGAGGTAATGGAGAGAACAGATGAGTTCAGATTTGAAGCCAGAATGTAATGATATGTGCCCCAACACATGGAATGTGTTAAGTAGGCACCAACAGGAGCAAATGTTTTCAAGTTGGTAAGCACTATCAGAATATTTATTGAGTGTTCTGTTTTAAAACATTTTGCAACTTTGCACCCTACTGAACAAGACCCGGATCATATATCTTATAGACCAGTGTCCTAGAGTTGGTTAGTTAGTACAGGTATTGCTGCTTCGCTGGGATGCTGGGGAAAACACCTGTCATTGCAATGAAGTGTTCCCTCCCTCGAGATGTCCTCCTTTAAAATACACCACACACACACGTGTAACATCTGGGGCCAATTACACTATGATAACACTATTATAGTGCACCGTAATCTTCACATCTGGGAGACTGCAGTTCCTTTGTTGGCTGATTGTGGCCATGCTGATCAGTATTGGAGCACTAAGGGTGACCCGGCATCCCTACATCCTGATTTCTATATGAGCCCTCCTCTCATCACCCAGGCCCTCCTCTCACCACCCAGGCCCTCCTCTCATCACCCAGGCCCTCCTCTCACCACCCAGGCCCTCCTCTCACCACCCAGGCCCTCCTCTCACCACCCAGGCCCTCCCTCTGTCCTGCCCAGATGAATTACCCCCTGGTAATGCCTTTAGCTGGTGACAGATGTGCGAAGCGGGTAGCCTGCTGATACATCCCCATAAATGACGTCCATCCGTCATCACTGGCTATCAGAGTAAGGTGGGGACCATCACACACACACGAGCGCACGCAGGCACTCAAACACATGCACGCACAAACACGCACGCAGGAAAACACACACACAGGCACACACATGCACGCACTCAGGCACACACACACACGTACAGAAACATAACTGAATGGTGTGCGCTTTTGCGCATGTGTGTGTGTTTATGCGCGCCTGGCTGTCAGCAGCAGGACAATGATGTATGGAGGGGCTCAGTGGATGTGAGAGAAGGAGCAGAGTAGACATTGCTCTTCCTCTACACTGAGTGAACCCGGGCATGACACACATTGGAGTCAGAACACTGTTACTGAACCAGAACACTGTTACTGAGCCAGAACACTGTTACTGAGCCAGAACACTGTTACTGAACCAGAACACTGTTACTGGACCAGAACACCATTACAGAATCAGAACACTGTTATTGAACCAGAACACCATTACTGAACCAGAACACCATTACTGAACCAGAACACCATTACTGAACCAGAACACCGTTACTGAGCCAGAACACCATTACTGAACCAGAACACCATTACTGAACCAGAATACTGTCACTGTGCCCAAACACCGTTACTGAACCAGAACACCATTACTGAACCAGAACACCATTACTGAACCAGAACACTGTTACTGAGCCCAAAACCGTTACTGAGCCAGAACAACGTTACTGAGCCAGAACACCGTTCTGAATGTGTTGTGAAGTTCTTATGTTGGTACCCTTCAAACAAAGTGTTACCACGGTGACTTCTGAAACAGATGCCAGTGTATGGGTTGCATTTGTTGTCTCTTATTCTCTTTCCTAACATTCAGCAGTTGCTCTCCTTACCGTAATGAAGTGACAGTTACTGATGGTTGCCATTAGGAAATG
The DNA here is from genome assembly GCF_018296145.1 of Oncorhynchus tshawytscha. NCBI lineage: Eukaryota > Metazoa > Chordata > Actinopteri > Salmoniformes > Salmonidae > Oncorhynchus > Oncorhynchus tshawytscha. Next base: position 2,122,005 of record NW_024609832.1, read on the forward strand.
TTGGAGGACATTTGTTTTCCTCTCATATGCAAATGCCAGGGGGCTGAATTCAGATTGAATCTCACGTAACAGTAAATTCCGTTGAACTGTTCTGTTCACAAATATCATTTTTCACTGACTGACTGTTAACTGTTTTCTCTGTCGTGGCAAACAGGAACTACGATAAACACCATGGCTACTGGGTGACCTTCCATTCCAATAAAAGCCTGTGCATGCTGAGTTAATTATATATCTGTCCGTTTGTACTGTACATTCAACAAAACGGGATGAAACAAATCCCTAGAACATTACTGTTTGTGGCCGTGCATGCACATTATAGTTTAGTATGTGAGGAGGGGGTTATCCCAAGCATGTTCTCACAGACAAACATGCAGAAAAGTGAATCCAACATAATTAGCCATTTCAACATAGATTAACAAGAGAGATATTTTACAGCCATAAGGAGGATGTGGAGCTGAAGGAGAAAGTGACTCGTGACGAGGTGGATACGAGCCGGATGCCACAGTGAATAAAACAAACCAAGGGAGTTATGAGGTAAGGAAATATCCCCCCCTAGATCCCATCTGCTAATGGACGTGTGTGCGTGCAAGGGGAAGAGAAAGGATTTGTGATTGAAAATATTTTTTTGTAGCCATTTAACTGCAAATGTTTCATTTTGGCCTCATATTCCTGTAAAACCCCTTATGACAAAGCATCATGCACACCCCTTGGACTTGCTGCTTCTGTTGGTGTGATACGTCCAGGGCTCAGAAATCATTTCACAAATTCAAACAGAGGTCGGAAACACTGATATATAAGTAATGTAAGAATACAGCATGACTACAAGAGTCTCTAATGGCTATTCTTGATGGCATTGATGCAAACATTCACATCTGTAGGGAGAATCACCTACTATAGGGAGTGGTAAAGAAGCGGCATACTTGCCATGTGAGATGCATCTGTATAGGAAATGCAAATATACGTTTATTATTTTTCACCGTGACTGTCATTAGAGTTCTTTGGCGGTCTAATCAATTCACTGACAGAACACACCCCGCGGGCAAAGGACCCCTACACTCACTGGCAGCCACAAAACTAGTCATCAGCCGCTTTGCTTTCCCTCTCTAATGACAGAAATTTCACCCCATGTAGATGAAGCACATCAGTGTCTCAACAATATTTTGTTTCTGCATCATTAATTTGCAGAGAGAGGCTTGCATAGCGGGAAAAACCCAATCGAATTAATTAGGAAGAATGGTAGGAAACCAAGTGTGGTTCCAAATGTTGCCCGTTTCCCTATGTACAGCACTCATTTTGACCAGAGCCCATACACATTTTTACTCAAACTTTATGGCCCTAGGTGCACTAAGGAGGGAATAGGGTGCCATTTCGAATGAAACCCAAGCTGAGGAATTAATAGAAGCGGTGTTGTTCTGCTAATGGACATGAAACAAACAACACCATCATTCTTTAGAGCCAGGCTGACTTCCTGATCTAACTATGTTGTAGGCCATTTCTGACTCTATTACAATGTGCAGAACACATCTCCACCTTTTGAAATTAGGTTTAGATGAGAGAATTTAATTAGAAATTATAACCTAGGGAAAACCTAGGGAAAACCTAGGGAAAACCTAGGGAAAACCTAGGGAAAACCTAGGGAAAACCTAGGGAAAATTAGAACCATACAGAAAAGAAAAAAGTATCTTTGATTATTTGACTGTGTTTTTGATTCTTAATGAGAACAGTCAGTGTAGATACACATGTTTTAACTCACTGGGAAGTTAAGGTGATGATATTCTACTCAATTTTATTCTATTCTATTATCCTAAAATATAGGTTGTCCAGGATATACCTTGTGCTCACAGTTGTGAGTAGTCAACAGAGCATTTACCTAGCACTGCAGTCAAACCCACTTAGTCACAGCAGTGTTGATGTGATTGGTATGATATCACCCAAGGCTTCAGTCTCATTCACCAGCTGCATGTATAACCCCACTTTCAGGATGGACCTCAAGGTCTGGCACGTGAGAGAGACTATCCTGAGGTTAGCTGAAAGAGACCAGCTGTGGAGGATGTGGAGGTGGGGGGAGAGGAGAGGATGAAGGAGTGAGGAGGAAGGAGGATGAGGAAGGGGATGGAGAGGGGTCGTCCTACCTTAGGACAGCCAGCCAGACCTTCTCTCACCTGAGGACAGCCAGCCAGACTTTCTCTCACCTGAGGACAGCCAGCCAGACCTTCTCTCACCTAAGGACAGCCAGCCAGACATTCTCTCACCTGAGGACAGCCAGCCAGACCTTCTCTCACCTGAGGACAGCCAGCCAGACCTTCTCTCACCTGAGGACAGCCAGCCAGACCTTCTCTCACCTGAGGACAGCCAGCCAGACCTTCTCTCACCTGAGGACAGCCAGCCAGACCTTCTCTCACCTAAGGACAGCCAGCCAGACATTCTCTCACCTGAGGACAGCCAGCCAGACCTTCTCTCACCTGAGGACAGCCAGCCAGACCTTCTCTCACCTGAGGACAGCCAGCCAGACCTTCTCTCACCTGAGGACAGCCAGCCAGACTTTCTCTCACCTGAGGACAGCCAGCCAGACCTTCTCTCACCTAAGGACAGCCAGCCAGACATTCTCTCACCTGAGGACAGCCAGCCAGACCTTCTCTCACCTGAGGACAGCCAGCCAGACCTTCTCTCACCTGAGGACAGCCAGCCAGAGCTTCTCTCACCTGAGGACAGCCAGGCCTTCCTTCTCTCCATCCTCTTCCTTTAATCTGCTCAGGGAGAAAATTGTGAAGCTCAATTTAAAACCTAACCCATGAAATGAACACCTCCAGCCATCTTCTCTTCCTGCTACCAAGACAAGGGATTTCTTCCTTCACAGAATGAATAGATCCCCCTTTTAACTTTTCACAGAGAGGTTTTAGTCTTTATTTCACATTAAACTTATGTGACACCATCTTCAAAATGGTTCTGGAACATGACAAAGACATGACAGTATTGAGACATTGACAGTATTGACAATAATGGAATTTGATGGACATTTTCTAGTTATTGGATGTACAGATTGTAGGCCTACTTGGATATATATTCTCACTATTTTGAGAAGAAATAAGTCCCCCATTGTGACAGTTGTGATAGTGTTGTCTGAGTTGGTGTGTTGACATTACGAGGTAAAATACTTTTTACCACAGAAGATCTAGCAGTCATAATCCACCCACTGGAACTGCAAGAGGCTTTAAGATATAAAAACAAACACCTGAAAACACTGTGTCTCAACACCGTCCCCTCTACCATGCCGTGTCGTAGCAGGGTGAGACTCATGTCACTGACGAATTCTAATCATGCTTCTTTTTTTTTGCAGAGGTGGGTGTTTCCTGGGGTTAGCCTAGCATGCTAATCCTTGATCATTATTTTAAATTGGCCGTGTCATAAATCAAACATTACTTTTCATGTCATATTGTCTTCCAATAGGAAGGCCACTCCGTGACTGTCAATGAGGATGGGAGGAGATCAATCAAGTCAAGACCTTTAGCAGGCCAAATCAAACCCTGACTGTAATACTGCGTATGTACAGGTATGTAGGATAGGGTAAAGGCAGTTAAGGCACTGTAACTCTGTACACAGACCTATTTTATATGACAAATAGAAAAATGCTAAAATAGCATTGTTAGCGTTTGTTACTCATCATCACAACTGTTGTTTAGCGTTTTCATACTTTTTGTTTTATTACTACATCCCACAATATATTGAACATCTTGTTCAACATCTGCTGACACTTTAATCTTGCACTTCCAAAGTTAGATACCAGTGAATTCCAACGTATCCTGAATGTACTGTGCCTATGGCTATTCTACTGCATTCATTGAAATGCAGTACTTTTTAAAAGCACCGGAAAAAGCCAGCCAGGGGTAAGTCTATTTGAGAACACTAAAGAACCAGCAGCAGCTTCTGAGTCACACAAAACGATTCCCTGGTCGTACCCAGCGAGCGCCCAGCTTTCATCCTCCAACCTCTGCATGAAAACCCTCATCAGTGAGCCTGATTGCAGTGAGTGGCCTTTTGTAGCGTCTTTAATCCAGTGAGTGTTTTAATTTAAATTCTAGTCCAGGACAGGGGCTGCTATTTACAGCTGCAGGATAACGAGGAGTAATCTGGCCTGCGTTCGGGGCGCGGGAGGGGTGCCAAGAAGGGGTGAGGCGGACTCTCTTTAAACATGCCATGTGATGAGCCTTTGATTGGTAAAGCAAGATAGCAGGCTATTTTGACAATACAGAGAGCGAGAGAGACAGAAAGCGGAAGAGAAGAGGGAGAAAGAGAGAAAGAGCACTAATTAAACAATCAGGCCGGTTGAGTGTCCATTAATGATGTCATTGTTATGCTAATTGCACCCTTCGTGTTCCGGAGCACATCAGAACTTTCGTCAAGTGTGCTCTGATTATCAAAGGCTGCTGGTGATTTGTTTGGTTTGGAAACTTTCTGCTTTCTGCAATCCACTATCCAGTTCAAACTATTACTCAAACTTGATGTCTTTATTGTCTATAATGTCTTTACTGTCTTTACTGTCTATAATGTCTTTACTGTCTATAATGTCTTTACTGTCTATAATGTCTTTACTGTCTTTACTGTCTATAATGTCTTTACTGTCTTTACTGTCAATAATGTCTTTACTGTCTATAATGTCTTTACCGTCTATACTGTCTATAATGTCTTTACTGTCTATAATGTCTTTACTGTCTTTACTGTCTATAATGTCTTTACTGTCTTTACTGTCTATAATGTCTTTACTGTCTATAATGTCTTTACTGTCTTTATTGTCTATAATGTCTTTACTGTCTTTACCGTCTATAATGTCTTTACTGTCTATAATGTCTTTACTGTCTTTACTGTCTATAATGTCTTTACTGTAAATAATGTCTTTACCGTCTATAATGTCTTTACTGTCTATAATTCCTTTACTGTCTATAATGTCTTTACTGTCTATAATGTCTTTACTGTCTATACTGTCTATAATATCTTTACTGTCTATAATGTCTTTACTGTCTTTACTGTCTATAATGTCTTTACTGTCTATAATGTCTTTACTGTCTATAATGTCTTTACTGTCTTTACTGTCTTTACTGTCTATAATGTCTTTACTGTCTATAATGTCTTTACTGTCTATACTGTCTATAATGTCTTTACTGTCTATAATGTCTTTACTGTCTTTACTGTCTATAATGTCTTTACTGTCTATAATGTCTTTACTGTCTATACTGTCTATAATGTCTTTACTCTCTTTACTGTCTTTACTGTCTATAATGTCTTTACTGTCTATAATGTCTTTACTGTCTATAATGTCTTTACTGTCTTTACTGTCTATAATGTCTTTACTGTCTTTACTGTCAATAATGTCTTTACTGTCTATAATGTCTTTACCGTCTTTACTGTCTATAATGTCTTTATTGTCTATAATGTCTTTACTGTCTATAATGTCTTTACTGTCTTTATTGTCTATAATGTCTTTACTGTCTATAATGTCTTTACTGTCTTTACCGTCTATAATGTCTTTACTGTCTATAATGTCTTTACTGTCTATAATGTCTTTACTGTCTTTACTGTCTATAATGTCTTTACTGTCTTTATTGTCTATAATGTCTTTACTGTCTATAATGTCTTTACTGTCTTTACTGTCTATAATGTCTTTACTGTCTTTATTGTCTATAATGTCTTTACTGTCTATAATGTCTTTACTGTCTTTACTGTCTATAATGTCTTTACTGTCTATAATGTCTTTACCATCTATAATGTCTTTACTGTCTATAATGGCTTTACTGTCTATAATGTCTTTACTGTCTATAATGTCTTTACTGTCTATAATGTTTTTACTGTCTATAATGTCTTTACTGTCTTTACTGTCTATAATGTCTTTACTGTCTTTACTGTCTTTACTGTCTATAATGTCTTTACTGTCTATACTGTCTATAATGTCTTTACTGTCTATAATGTCTTTACTGTCTTTACTGTCTATAATGTCTTTACTGTCTTTACTGTCTATAATGTCTTTCCTGTCTATAATGTCTTTACTGTCTTTACTGTCTATAATGTCTTTACTGTCTATACTGTCTATAATGTCTTTACTGTCTATAATGTCTTTACTGTCTATAATGTCTTTACTGTCTATAATGTCTTTACTGTCTATAATGTCTTTACTGTCTTTACTGTCTATAATGTCTTTACTGTCTATAATGTCTTTACTGTCTTTACTGTCTATAATGTCTTTACTGTCTATAATGTCTTTACCGTCTTTACTGTCTATAATGTCTTTATTGTCTATAATGTCTTTACTGTCTATAATGTCTTTACTGTCTTTATTGTCTATAATGTCTTTACTGTCTTTACCGTCTATAATGTCTTTACTGTCTATAATGTCTTTACTGTCTATAATGTCTTTACTGTCTTTACTGTCTATAATGTCTTTACTGTCTTTACTGTCTATAATGTCTTTACTGTCTTTATTGTCTATAATGTCTTTACTGTCTATAATGTCTTTACTGTCTATAATGTCTTTACTGTCTTTACTGTCTATAATGTCTTTACTGTCTATAATGTCTTTACTGTCTATAATGTCTTTACTGTCTTTACTGTCTATAATGTCTTTACTGTCTTTACTGTCTATAATGCCTTTACTGTCTATAATGTCTTTACTGTCTATAATGTCTTTACTGTCTATAATGTCTTTACTGTCTTTACTGTCTATAATGTCTTTACTGTCTATAATGTCTTTACTGTCTATAATATCTTTACTGTCTATAATGTCTTTACTGTCTTTACTGTCTATAATGTCTTTACTGTCTATAATGTCTTTACTGTCTATAATGTCTTTACTCTCTTTACTGTCTATAATGTCTTCACTGTCTTTACTGTCTATAATGTCTTTACTGTCTTCACTGTCTATAATGTATTTACTGTCTATAATGTCTTTACTGTCTTTACTGTCTATAATGTCTTTACTGTCTATAATATCTTTACTGTCTATACTATCTTTACTGTCTATAATGTCTTTACTGTCTTCACTGTCTATAATGTATTTACTGTCTATAATGTCTTTACTGTCTATAATGTCTTTACTCTCTTTACTGTCTATAATGTCTTTACTGTCTTTACTGTCTATAATGTCTTTACTGTCTTTACTGTCTATAATGTCTTTACTGTCTATAATGTCTTTACTGTCTTTACTGTCTATAATGTCTTTACTGTCTATAATGTCTTTACTGTCTATAATATCTTTACTGTCTATAATGTCTTTACTGTCTTTACTGTCTATAATGTCTTTACTGTCTATAATGTCTTTACTGTCTATAATGTCTTTACTCTCTTTACTGTCTATAATGTCTTCACTGTCTTTACTGTCTATAATGTCTTTACTGTCTTCACTGTCTATAATGTATTTACTGTCTATAATGTCTTTACTGTCTATAATGTCTTTACTCTCTTTACTGTCTATAATGTCTTTACTGTCTATAATATCTTTACTGTCTATAATATCTTTACTGTCTATAATGGTACGTCTTCCATTCTAACAGGTGTTCGTTACTTGAGATATACTGCCATTTATTAAGAGTTTGTATTAAGAAGATTTACTGTACTTTATAAGCCTTGTCCACTTCCTTCATGATTGACGTCAGTGGTTGTAGAAACATCTTACAGTTACTCTTGATGATTATCCTTCCTTGAGGGTTCGATACCCAGTCAGTCACAAATCCGCTTGCACAAGGCACCAGTGATAATGCAAACTAGTCAAAGGTGTGCTATTTTTGTCTCTCCTTCTCATGTAGCTCAAGCATTAAGAGCTGGATGTAATGCCACAATCTCACCATGGTTGTCAAATAACGATGCGCTCCTAACCCCCGTACCGCAATGGAGAAAAATACTGTTGGTCCAGCCCTATAGTCTCTCTCTGTAAAGTGATACTGAGGATGCTGCAGGTAAGACTGACTGTGATTAAACTGAATTCAACAAATCGATTTCACAGATATTGTTAGCCACTCAGTTGTAGTCGTTAGGGTAACATCTTTATCCCGTCGTTAGTTAGCAGGTGGGGAGAGCCTGATAACATAACGGGAGGGTTCCTCTTGCTTTCATGCCCAGTAGAAAATAAATGAAATAATTAATCATGCGCCAACACACAAGCCTGCATATACAAACACACACACACACACACACACACACACACACACACACACACACACACACACACACACACACACACACACACACACACACACACACACACACACACACACACACACACACACACACACACTTCCATTCTCTCTCTGCCTGGTCTTTAGGGAAGGCGGAAGGAAGCTGGCTGGTAATATTGCTGGTGATTTGATCTGCCTTAGGAAGGTTATTACTGCTGCTGCTTGATAAACACATCACTGAATGATGTACTCCACACAATAGGCTCTCTTATACATTCCCGTTGATGCAGTTGTCCATTGGAGGGGAAGCAGCGTCCATTATTCAGTGCTCTGATGATGAGAGTTGGCTATAGCTTTAATATATTCTTGTAACGTGAAAAAGATAAGACGTCGATACCTTTCCACCTTCCTCTGCTCTCCCTTCAGTGATAGATAACTGACACCCCTCACCAATAAGGCCCCTGCAATAACCGACACCAGTATAATTATTCCCCTCCAGCCATTCCTTGAGTAATGGTTCCTAACCCATCCTTTCAGCCTATAGAAACAAGTATTTTGAAGTCTCTGGTCTTGAAGAGGCAGTTCAAACAGCAGCTAGCCATGGCCTGGTCTTTTCTCTCCATCTTCTCTCTCTCTCTCGCGCTCTCTCGCGCTCTCTCTCTCTCTCTCTCTCTCGCGCTCTCTCTCTCTCGCGCTCTCTCTCTCGCTCTCTCTCTCTCTCGCTCCCTCTCTCTCTCTCTCTCTCGCTCTCTCACTCACTCTCTCTCGCTCCCTCTCTCTTCATTTCCCCTGTCCCTCTCCCAGGACATCAAGAGAGATTTCCTGCAGCTTATCTATAAAGGACCAGGATGAGCCTAAGCTACTGAGCGAAACAATTACTCACAGCTGTTCCCTATCTGTTCCAACGTGAGCAATTCCACTTCAGGAGCGCACGCCAACACACACACACACACACACACACAACACAACACAACATGTGAAGTCGCCAACACACACACATACATGAACACACACGCACGTGATGTTTTAAGAACACATACTATATGTGAACATACACACGAGAAATGCCTAAAGCTATTCAATTTCTCCATTGATATATCAGGGGGACATTTGCTGTATCAATATTCATTTTTGTGTCCACTCGATGTGAAGAGTAATTATTAGGTAATTATTTGAATGTCTCTTCAGGTTCATCCTACCTTTCTCCTGTTCCCAGGCAGGCAGTGATAATACATTGAGTTGTGAACAACGACTCACTATTCAAGAAGATACATGTTCTGCTAACACCGTGAGACATCTTAGTCATATAATAACTTTGGGCATAACATATGGAGTAATCTCGTCTCTTTGTCAAACCCTTCCTCTTTAAAAATCAAGACGTTGAGATTTCACCAAGAAAGATTTGACCTGAGAGCTTTGGAACCATTTCTGTCTCCATCTATCTCCCCCTCTCTCTCTTTCTCCATCTCTCTCCCCCTCTCTCTCTTCCCTGGTGCACCAACTCTTTAAAATGAGCAGCAGTCAGTCTATCATACGACTAGAGCTTCCTGGTTCCTTTAGCTTCCTGGTTCCTAGAGCTTCCTTGCTCACCAGGGGAGGGAATGTACTGCTGAGTCACCTAAGTCTGTCACACACGCAGTTCCGTCTGCTCGGGAGAAACTCTAACCTGGTTTTCTATCTTAGTTCACTAATTATTGAAACACCTCAACATAATCTCTGATAGATCTACAGTAGAAGTGAAAGGGGGAAACCTAGGCAGTTGCACAACTGAATATATTCAACCGAAATGTGCTTCCGCATGTAACTCAGCCCCTCTGAATCAGAGAGGTGCGGACGGCTGCCTTAATCGAAGTCAGCTGCGCCCAGGGAGCAGTTGTTGTTGGGGATTAACTGCCTGGCTCAAGGGAAGATTTTTCCACCTCGCTGGCTCAGGGATTAGAACCAGAAGCCTTTCGGTTACTGGCCCAAAGCTCTTAACCACTGCCACCATGTATTGATAGTGTGGTTACTATGGTTAAATATCAATACAACACCTCAAAACTCTGACCAACCCAAAGCCTCTTTAAACTCTGACCAACCCAAAGCCTCTTTAAACTCTGACCAACCCAAAGCCTCTTTTTTAAACTCTGACCAACCCAAAGCCTCTTTAAACTCTGACCAACCCAAAGCCTCTTTAAACTCTGACCAACCCAAAGCCTCTTTAAACTCTGACCAACCCAAAGCCTCTTTTTAAACTCTGACCAACCCAAAGCCTCTTTAAACTCTGACCAACCCAAAGCCTCTTTAAACTCTGACCAACCCAAAGCCTCTTTAAACTCTGACCAACCCAAAGCCTCTTTAAACTCTGACCAACCCAAAGCCTCTTTAAACTCTGACCAACCCAAAGCCTCTTTAAACTCTGACCAACCCAAAGCCTCTTTAAACTCTGACCAACCCAAAGCCTCTTTAAACTCTGACCAACCCAAAGCCTCTTTAAACTCTGACCAACCCAAAGCTTTTTTATTAACCAATAACTAAAAAAGAAAATCACGTGGCATTTTCAAGTATTTATCGAAGTTAGCCTACTTCTCTATTGATCCTGCTCTGGGAAACGTAACCTACATTACCATCCTTTTGTGATTCCTCACCATAGCTAAGCAGCCAGTCAGCCTTCCCCTGGGTTGATCATGTGACTAAGGAACGTCAGAAACTGGTAATGCAATAATAATCTGATAATCTTCACTGTAATTAAACAGATGGAACCAGATCTTTACTGAGCATGAGTTAGAATAAGCCACATGCTCCCTGAACATGCAATGATGTCTTTACTGTGAAGCTTGGCAGTTCCCTGATGGAATGGGGTCTTTCCTGCTACTGCTAGAGTTGGCAACAAGATCCCTGAAGCCACAGCAAGAGATGTTAACTTAAAGAACCTGTGTAGGAGGCAAGGAGGAGAAGCATGGTGTCTGGAGAGATCACTTGACACTGAACATGGAGAACATATAGTCAAATACAACAGGTACCTTACTGTGAAATGCTTACCTGCAAGCCCTTAACCAATAAGGCAGTTCAAGAAATAGAGTTAAGAAAATATTTACTAAATAAACTAAAGTTAAAAAAAGATCTAATCAATCAAAAAGTAACACATTAAATGTACATAACAATAACGGGGCTATACAGAGGGGGCACCGGTACCGAATCAATGCGTGGGGGTACAGGTTAGTTTACTGTATATGTAAGTGTTTTTTATGAAGTATTTATTTTACATTATTAAAGTGACTTCTAAAGACACGTTCTGAAGTGGACAATGGTTGCCACTGTGAGGTTGGATTTTTTTTCTCAGCATGGAGCAAGAGACTATGTGTGAGGGGGAGAAATACACAGTCAGAAATCTATTCATCTACATCTGAAAATGGCTGATAAAAACTGCTGATGAAAATGGCTGATAAAAACGTCTGACAACACAGAAGCCTGGTGAGCATTCAATGCCCTGGCAAGTCGATCCTTTGAAGCTCACCACAGCATCCAGGCTGAATACTTTATCAATGGAAATAACCAACCGGCCTGGCAATCATACATGGTAAACACACACACACACACACACACACACACACACACACAATGAGAGAGCGCCGCTGGCCACCGCCGTCAACAGTGGGTATTTACAGAAACAATGGTACTCTGATCAGAACATTGATTACACTGAGTCCCTCTTTTGTCCCACCATTGGCAGCCCACTCTCCCCACTCTCCCCACTCTCTCCATTCCTATAATTTTAATTAATTCTGTGATATTTCCAAAGTCTGGGCTGTATATACCTCTAATGAGAAATCTCATCAAAAGATGCTGAAGCCAGGCAATTTGAGACGGCGGCTGGCATGATACGCAGGCAGCGTTCTCTGTCTCTCTCCTCTCCTCCTCCACAACCTCCAATTAAATATATTTCTTAATCATCGTCACTTTCACGTGCTGCATGTGTCCCTGTTCCCAATCTGAAAGTGCTCTTGTACAGCATGCTAGAAGTACTTGTGGGTTTGGTGTGTGTGTGTTTCTGTGATGCTGTGTTTTGGTCTTTTTGGTCTTTTAAGTGATTTGCGGTTGTTGTGTACTCAGACGGATCATGCCCAAAGGGGGCACAGGGGCACGTGGCCCCTCATATTTGTCAGAAAAAAAACAACAACAAAAACATTTACAAAAAACATACATACAACAACAAAATAATCAAATGTTAAATGAATTACTAAACTAAGGCAAAGAGTATTACGTGGCTCTTTCCGAGGTGCACGGATCCGTCAGTAGAGGAGAGGGTAGAGCAGAGACGGAAGAGACCTCTGGCTTCCTCATTTAAAATTTTAGAATGAAATTCAATGAGAAATTCAAAGTAGCTCAGCTGCTATTGCATTGGTGTCTATGGGAGAGCAACCCCCTTAATTAAGTAGACCGGAACTTACCTTTTTTATATGGTAAACGGCCTGAGTCGATTATCTTCATAGAGTATTGTCAGAGACTGTCTGACTTGAGCCCATTTTAATCGGTTTATACTTGTATAATTAGCCTAGCACTAGTAATTATCATGTTATGGGCAAGATGGAATGATCTATGTGCATCAGTGGAGGTTGGTGCCGTTTAAGGTTGGGGAGGACGATTTTATTTTCATGAGCATGCCCTTATTTCTATTACAGCATATTGGATGACTGTCATTCATATTCCGTTCAGCCAGTTCAATGAAACATCGATAGGTTCAGGCTACTACATGATACTCAAATTTTCCTTATACCCATCATGAGGTTGTTACAACCTAGCTAACGAATTAAAGTTTATAACATAGATGCACATGTCGAGAGACAAATTGGAGTAATCAAGGTGACAGACAGTGACACATTCAATACCGCCTTGCACAATCTTGCCTGCATCTGGCTGATTTAGGGTATAATCATTTGTCCAAACAGTAGCAATACGTTTCCATTTCTATTGGACAAACAGTTGCAAACAAGAGTTTCTATTGCACAAATTCAGGTAGGTCTATCCCTGTTTAGTTCTATTTGTTTCAATTAAAGAACGTTTTTCAACAGAATCGGTGGAATGAATGCACCCCTAATTATCCGCACACACAGTTCACTTCATAGCAGCCACATACAAACATCATCATCACTTTGCTCTCCTCCTCTCAACTTCGCTTGTGGACTTCATTGCACAACACAACAGCTGTCTGTGACCAGACGATAAAAAACCTCTCCAAGCCAAACCTTAATACCATAGCCACTAACCTCCACACAAAGCCTACATCGTTGTCACCATATTAGCTAACATCATAGTCAACATAGCTACTAGAACCTCTCACTTTAAGAGGTTCTGATGGGTTGGAGGACATCCTCCGGAAGTTGTCATAATTCCTGTGTATGTCTAGGGAAAAGGTTGAGAACCATGAGCCTCCTAAGTTTTGCATTGAAGTCAATGTACCACGATGAGGACAAAAAATAGCAGCCCTCATGGTGCTCACAGATTGCTGTGAGGCTACTGTCGACTTTTATTGCAAAACAGTGTGTTGTAATTGGTTATTTAGTGACATGTAAATATATGTAGTATAGTTTTATATAAAAAGTATAACTTTTTAATGTTTCACTATTTTTATTTTCCAGAAATTCACTGAATAGGTTGGTCTTCCCCTTTCTCCTGTGAGGAGCCTACACTTATGTGCATTGTATTTTCAATGTTGGACTGACCAATGTAGGTACTTTCAAATACATACAACTTAAACGTTTCATATAACAAAATGTTGACTTGAAATCTTATAGACGTCAGAGTAACTTTGAGGGAATCTTATATGATAGGTAAGACATACAGAACCTTGCAGAGAGCCTATCCACCTGACAATCTCTTAAAAAATACCATGACTTAAAAAGAGCTGATGTTGACACAAGATGGAGGGAATGTTAGAGTATCATTTTTGATCAAGCTAGCTATGTAGCCTACTGGTTCGTTCTTGATGTCATACTACTAGCCACACAGATGACCGACCATTTCGAATCCCACGGCACCTTCTCCGCTATGCAATCTGGTTTCAGAGCTGGTCATGGGTGCACCTCAGCCACGCTCAAGGTCCTAAACGAAATCTTCACCGCCATCGATAAGAAACAATACTGTGCAGCCGTATTCATTGACCTGGCCAAGGCTTTCGACTGTCAATCACCACATCCTCATCGGCAGAATTGATAGCCTTGGTTTCTTAAATGATTGCCTCGTCTGGTTCACCAACTACTTCTCTGATAGAGTTTAGTGTGTCAAATCGGAGGGCCTGTTGTCCGGGCCTCTGGCAGTCTCTATGGGGGTGCCACAGGGTTCAATTCTTGGGCTTACTCTCTTCTCTGTATACATCCATGATGTCACTCTTGCTACTGGTGAGTCTCTGATCCACCTCTACGCAGACGACACCATTCTGTATACTTCTGGCCCTTCTTTGGACACTGTGTTAACAACCCTCCAGACGAGCTTCAATGCCATACAACTCTCCTTCCGTGGCCAACTGCTCTTAAATACAAGTAAAACTAAATGCATGCTCTTCACCCGATCGCTGCCTGCACCTGCCCGCCCGTCCGGCATCACTACAGCATCACTACTCTGGACGGTTCTGAATATGGGGACAACTACAAATACTGTACCTAGGTGTCTGGTTAGACTGTAAACTCTCCTTCCAGACTCACATTAAACATCAAACTTCCTATTTCGCAACAAAGCATCCTTCACTCATGCTGCCAAACCATACCCTCGTAGAACTGACCATCCTACCGATCCTCGACCTTGTCGATGTCATTTACAAAATAGCCTCCAATACCCTACTCAATAAATTGGATGCAGTCTATCACAGTGCCATCCGTTTGTCACCAAAGCCCCATATACTACCCACCACTGCGACCTGTATGCTCTCGTTGGCTGGCCCTTGCTTCATAATTGTCACCACACCCACTGCTAGGTAAAGTTCCCCCTTATCTCAGCTCGCTGGTCACCATAGCAGCACCCACCTGTAGCACGCGCTCCAGCAGGTATATCTCTCTGGTCACCCCCAAAACCAATTCTTCCTTTGGCCGCCTCTCCTTCCAGTTCTCTGCTGCCAATGACTGGAACGAACTACAAAAATCTCTGACACTGGAAACTCTCTCACTAGTTTTAAGCACCAGCTGTCAGAGCAGCTCACAAATTACTGCACCTGTACATAGCCCATCTATATTTTAGCCCAAACAACTACCTCTTCCCCTACTGTATTTATTTATTGATGTTTGTAATGCTCCGGGTGTCGTGGGTGTGGAGTCAAATGCAGGAGACAGAGAGTTCAATGCTGTGCGTCTTTTAATGGCACCAACGCACCACAGGGTGCTCACAAAAGTTACGTTCCCAAACACAGGGAATCAAAATGTACAATGGAAAAATCACGACCAGGCAAAAACACGTACCTCTACAACAGAGCCGAAGGTTACATTGAAATAATCCCGCACAACAACCAGGCGGGCCGGCTGTCTAATAAAGACAAACTAATTAAGCATACACAGGTGCTACCACTAAACATACAAGGAGGGGGAGGAAAAACAATCAGTGGCAGCTAATAGGCCGGTGACGACGACCGCCGAGCGCCACCCGCCCGGGAAGGGGAAACACCCTCGGTCGGACTCGTGACAATGTTGCTCCTTTGCACCCCATTATTTCTATTTTGCACATTCTTCCACTGCAAATCTACCATTCCAGTGTTTAGTTGTTATATTGTATTTACTTCGCCACCATGGCCTTTTTTTTGCCTTTACCTCCCTTATCTCACCTCATTTGCTCACATCGTATATACACTTATTTTTCTACTGTATTATTGACTGTATGTTTGTTTTACTCCATGTGTAACTCTGTGTTGTTGTATGTGTCGAACTGCTTTGCTTTATCTTGGCCAGGTCGCAATTGTAAATGAGAACTTGTTCTCAACTTGCCTACCTGGTTAAATAAAGGTGAAATAACTAAATACAATTCAAATGAAGTTCGCTTTAGCTAGCCAGCTAGATACGTTCCCAATCTCCCAACCTCATAACTAACTACCAAGAAGCCATTTCAGGCTATCAATCAAGCTACAGCAGCTAGCTTGTCAAACTATCTTAGCTGGTATGCCTTCTGGCAAGGATTGTAGACTTTAGAAAAGCAATCAATAACTAAATGTACTGAATAAAACTCACATTCCTTTCAATCATTTATGCATAGAAGCATATTTTCTTTCTTTAAAAAAAGAATCACCAGTGAGGAGGATACAGACAGCTTAAGAGTTATGCTTAGATATGCTGAAAAATATACAAACAACATTTTTTTTTTACATAGAATTAAGGATAATGATTGTGGATCTCGATTGCAGGAAAAAGTTGTTTCAGGTATTTGAAAAAGACCACACCCCAGTCATCCTCACGTATCTTGTGCCTCCTCAGATTTTGGGGGTTCATGACGCCCCTGTGTGTACTGGTAGCGATCTCATTGACTTTAATCAGCCATCCATCAAAGTGACAGCGTTCTAAGAATAAAGGTTTTCAATTAGCTAGTTAATTAAACTGCCTGCCTCTGTCTACCTGCATGTGCGCACACACACACACACACACACACACACACACACACACACACACACACACACACACACACACACACACACACACACACACACGCAGTAATCTGACTGCTCCAGTCTGCCTGCAATGCTCAATCAAGGAGCAAATAAAGGCAGTCAACAATGTAATTATTAGTTTTACTGTGCAGAGTTTGGAAAAAAGTAACTTTTTCATCTCGAGGAGCTGTGAAAGTTGCCCTTTGCTCTACTTCAGATGCCTAAGGTATTTCATAAAGCAAATGAGGCGACGTTAAACACAACACATTTAGCTTTCCACTGGTGGATCCACCCCACTCAATGACATTCAGAGAAATCACATTAGTGCATTTCATTCTCAAACGGCCACATCCTTAAGCTAATGTTGCTATGCTCTCAAAAAATGAACTTATCCAATCACATAATTCTTTCTTTTCTTTCATATATGAATTCATTTGAAAACGGTACAACACTGGACTCTCAATATTGATTAAAAGTGCACTCTAAATATGGTATCTTGTTCATATGAACTCATAACTGACTTTATAATGGCAGCCTTAAGTTTCAGGCTTGGTAAAGAGATTTGATTGGTCCTGTTGGTAAAGCAGGGGATGTTTTGGACATTGTCTTGACACAGAGAGTTGAAGGTAATATGGGCCGGGGTTAACTGTAGTCATGGTTAAAGTCACAAATGATTAATAGAATACAATGAAGCTGGGATTCATTCAAAGGCTCGTTTGAAACCGACAATGTACCTTTTAAGGCAATTTCCCCAATGTTGGCAAAGATGGCAATAATGGTAAATGAAGATGTTGGCTCAAGTGTAAAGGACCTCTGTAGTGCAGTCTGAAAAGTGCTTTTGAATTCATCCTGACCAGAGTCCTCTTCATATTATTCCAATCAGTGCTTCCAAGCCGACAGAAAGAGTTGCACGTTGTAATATTGTATTCCTGTGAAGTAGGAGTATAATATTGCTTTAATAACAATACATTCTAATTAGCTCATGTATTTATTCCCTGAGGGACCATTCTGTTCCTCTTTTATCTGTGATTGTATTTAATATGCATCATGTTTTATCGCTATATGTGGCTATAGGGCTGGGTGTTTATATGCCCATAGCAAAACAGTAACTTCTATGTGGTGGCTTGATTAGTAATACTGTTCTGAAGGAACAATCACACGCACGGACGCGCGCGCACACACACACACACACACACACACACACTCCAAGGCAGACCTGAAAATCAAATACACTGATTTTGGCTTCTCATTTGTGTTTCCATTTTGTTCCTTTTCCCTTTGGAATATGTCTTGCCTCAAACATGGAAATATGATCATCTGATTGAGAATTCAGTTAATAAACAACATAAAGTGCACGCGTGAGTCTCCATCATTTAAAGCAACATGAGTTTGTAATGACTGAACAAAATATGCTTCTGATTTGATGTGCAGCTTGAAGCTAGATAAAAGCATGGCAGCACGGAGGCTGTTTGGTGGGGTCCATTGCTCCTGGACTTGGGCAGTACATGGAGAGTTAAAATACAAACAAGTGGGAGGGTGGGAGGGAGAGGAGTGTGAGGAGGATGAGCACTCGAGGGGGGTGAGTGTGTGTCAGTCAGTAATGCCATCTGCAAGAACCTGTTTTCCACCCACCCAACCACACGTGGTCCAATCAAATATGAAGGAACAGCCATCAGTGCTCTGAGACTCCCCGCCTCCTAGCCGCTGAACTGGGACACTTGTTCGTCCTCCCGTCCCACATACACTCACGGACACACAAGCACACACACACACACACACACACAAACTCCACCATCTCTTGAGTGTAATCCATCTCTGGATCGATGCAGAGAGATCTAACCAGCCAGGCGAGCGGTAACGTGTTTTAAATAGAATGTATTGGAAATGGGATCATTTCTATTTATTTTAAACAAGTCTTCAGATAGGCTTACTGTACAAATAGACATTTGATACAGTAATGTGTTTTTAAAAGGAGAGACGTGGTGTTTTTGTTTATCAGGAAATGACCTTTTGTAAATGTGATCCTTTTGTCTCTTTGGTCCCCAGACTCCCCTCCACCTAAAGGAGACTTTGATTCTTCTTCCTGGCTTGAAATGTTAATGGCAAACACATTGTATAACATTCAATTAATAATTCATCTGAGAGTTAAGTAATTAAAACAGATTAAGCAATTGCCTATTTGGCTTTCTTTAAGCTGTGGGCTATTAGTACTTTAATTAAAGTTCACTCTGAGATAAATTCCTTTTAAATGTGCCATTTCTGCCAGGCAGAGTCCAGCCTTTGGCACACTGGTTCATACTAACTGTAGACAAAATTCATTTGTCTGGGTAACTTTTGAATTACGTGCTTAACTAGTGTTTCATTGCCACTATTTGTGATTGTCTTTAATAAGGGTTCTGTAATGACTTCATAAAAAGCACTAGCCTTTACGAATAACAATTTATCGATTGATAAATTACGTCTATAACAATACTAAACAGTCATGAGGGATCGATCGTTGGTTTATGATCCATTGAGATAAATAATTTAAATTCTCGTCATGCCACTTTCCACTCCACAGGAGGTTGGTGGCACGTTAATTGGGGAGGACGGAATGATATCAAATACATCCAACACATGGTTACCATGTGTATAATGCCTTTCCATTCGCTCCGTTCCAGCCATTATTATGAGCTGTCCTCCCCTCAGCAGCCTCCAGTGCTCCAATCATCTCTCTCCACTATTTATCTACCCTCCCTCCCCCCAGTTCTTTTAAACGTCTCTCCTTCTCTCTCTGTTCTAAATGTAAGATATACTAAGTGAGGTTATCATGGCTGCAGCTCTACTCAGCCTATCACTTTTCATTATGAGGAGCTTTTGTCCTGCTTACTTTCTCAGGCTCCATCCCTGGCCTTGCATTGTCTCTCCTCCAGCGTCTTCAACCAGGCAGCAAATTGAAAAGGGTAGAAACGGAGGGAGAGACGGAGGGAGAGATAGAGTGAGAGATGGAGTGAGAGATGGAGTGAGAGACGGAGGGAGAGACGGAGGGAGAGATAGAGTGAGAGATGGAGTGAGAGATGGAGTGAGAGACGGAGGGAGAGACGGAGGGAGAGATAGAGTGAGAGATGGAGTGAGAGATGGAGTGAGAGATAGAGTGAGAGATGTGGTGAGAGATATTGTGAGAGATGGAGTGAGAGATGGAGTGAGAGATGGAGTGAGAGACGGAGGGAGAGATGGAGTGAGAGAGAGTGAGAGATGGAGTGAGAGACGGGGGAAGAGAGAGAGTGAGAGATGGAGTGAGAGAGAGTGAGAGATGGAGTTAGAGACGGTGGAGAGACAGAGTGAGAGATGGAGTGAGAGACGGTGGAGAGACAGAGGGAGAGAGAGAGTGAGAGATGGAGTGAGAGATAGTGAGAGATGGAGTGAGAGATGGAGTGAGAGACGGAGGGAGAGACGGAGGGAGAGAGAGAGTGAGAGATGGAGTGAGAGATAGAGTGAGAGATGGAGGGAGAGACGGAGGGAGAGACAGAGGGAGAGATGGAATGAGAGACGGTGGAGAGACAGAGTGAGAGATGGAGTGAGAGACGGTGGAGAGACAGAGGGAGAGCGTTGAAAGCAGCTGTACCAAAACTGACGACACTGGATGCGCTGCCTCCTGTAATTACCCAGAGTGGGATTCGGCAGAAGCACCTAGGTTCAGGGACAGTTAAGAATACCCACGCTCACTAATGTGCTCTGCTTGTTCCTAGCCATTGGACATATTCCCCATATTCATAGTCTACTGCTTATACTATCACTACCGCAAGACAATAGTTACTCATAACACTTAAAAATGCACTATACAGAAATCGATCTGCCATTTCCTGGTTGCTAACATTCTAATAGGTTGCAAAATCCCAGTTGATATGACAAAACAAGCAAGTATAGTGTAGAAAATCATTGTACCATCTAAACAGCTGTGAAATATATTTTCCAGTTTTTACAAAACCGAAGGTAAAATACGCAAAAACGAAACTTAACAACGGGAAGCATAAAAATAGCACACTGTGAGCAGATCTACCACTCCTTAGATTTGCTTTCAATGAGAATGACAGATCTATAACATACATTTTTATGGGAGTTTGGTCTGGTTACCCAAAAAGTTACATATTGCTGCTTTAAAGGCATTTTCACACTGGCAAAAAACAGCATGGTGTCATAGTAATGTAGAACCGAAGCAATGCTGTGACAGCATTTATGGTGGATCAGCGATGTAAATATCACTTTATTCAGACTTTAACTTCATAAGGAAATGGAATTCAACCAAGTCCAATGTATCCCATCTTGCACCTGTGTGTGTCTGAGAGGGGAGGTCAGTGTAAAAAGTGGGAGATATCAGTAACTTCCTGCCTCCGTCAGTCAGTCGTTAAAGTTCCCCATGTATCCACAAGGTCCCCCAAGGTCAGAGTTGTGTAGCTAGCCGTTCAGAAACGGACAATAGATCTCTCAGTAGAGGTGATAAATTGTGTGGTGGCGAGGCAAGCGTTCCTGAAGATAAACACAGGCGTCACCACAGATACAGCCCTTTACAGCCTGGGGAAGAAGTGATTAAAGCACCTTGTCCTCACTCATATCCACCTTCCTCTCCCTCTCCTCTCCCTCTCCTCTCCCTGATCCTCACCTCTGATCTCTCTCTCCTCTCCCTCTCCTCTCCCTCTCCTCTCCCTGATCCTCACCTCTGATCTCTCTCTCCTCTCCCTCTCCTCTCCCTCTCCTCTCCCTGATCCTCACCTCTGATCTCTCTCTCCTCTCCCTCTCCTCTCCCTCTCCTCTCCCTGATCCTCACCTCTGATCTCTCTCTCCTCTCCCTCTCCTCTCCCTCTCCTCTCCCTCTCCTCTCCCTGATCCTCACCTCTGATCTCTCTCTCCTCTCCCTCTCCTCTCCCTCTCCTCTCCCTGATCCTCACCTCTGATCTCTCTCTCCTCTCCCTCTCCTCTCCCTGATCCTCACCTCTGATCTCTCTCTCCTCTCCCTCTCCTCTCCCTCTCCTCTCCCTGATCCTCACCTCTGATCTCTCTCTGCATTTGCTGCTGCTCCCTGTCACCCTGACAACACTGAATGCTGTGATCGCTCTCTCTCTCTCTCTCTCTCTCTCTCTCTCTCTCTCTCTCTCTCTCTCTCTCTCTCTATTTCTCTCTCTCTCTCTCTCTCTCTCTCTCTCTCTCTCTCTCTCTCTCTCTCTCTCTCTCTCTCTCTCTCTCTCTCTCTTTCTCTCTCTCTCTCTCTCTCTCTCTATTTCTCTCTCTCTCTCTCAAGTTCTCTCTCTCTCTCTCTCTCTCTCTCTCTCTATTTCTCCCTCTCTCTCTCTCTCTCTATTTCTCTCTCTCTCTCTCTCTCTCTCTCTATTTCTCCCTCTCTCTCTCCCTCTCTCACTCTCTCTCTCTCTCTATTTCTCCCTCTCTCTCTATTTCTCTCTCTCTATTTTTCTCTCTCTCTCTCTATTTCTCCCTCTCTCTCTATTTCTCTCTCGCTCTCTCTCTCTCTATTTCTCCCTCTCTCTCTCTCTCTCTATTTCTCCCTCTCTCTATTTCTCCCTCTCTCTCTATTTCTCTCTCTCTCTATTTCTCTCTCTTTCTCTCTCTATTTCTTTCGCTTTCTATTTCTCTCTCTATTTCTAGCTCTCTCTATTTCTCTCTTTCTCGCTTGTCTCTATCTTTCTCTCTTTCACTCTATCGTTCCTCTCTCTCTTATATTTAAAGAGTGATGTCCCAAACAAATGGTAATGTATAATCTGAACTGCCAGACTTATTGATACTCAGTGGGGACAAGGGTTGGAGTTCTGTTATCTCTGTGTTTCATATCTTTATAAATGTGTCTGGATTCTGAAATGAGAATAGTTATAACAGAGGTGACATTTACTCAGACTTAACAAGCGAATAATGACACGAGGCTGACACATTCATTTGCCAATGTATATCTTCTTTATGTCTGTGTTCCCCTTCTCTCTCCCTCTCTCCCTCCATTTCTCTCTCTCTCGCTCCCTCTCTCTACCTTTCTTTCGCGCTCTAAAAAATGTCTACATTTTTCTTCATGTCATCTAAATAGCTGCTTGAAAACCAGGATGGATACCCCATGAATGTTGTAAGTTTCTGAAGGCGTAGAACATCAAATGCTTCAAGGAGAAGTACAAAGCATTGTCTGAGTTTGAACTTTCATCAGGAGAACAGGTGCTGGTTGAAGTTCAAAGTTACCTCTCTTTCTCAGTGGTGAAAAAAAAGAGGTAGAAAAAATACTGTAGCAGGCCACCAGACAGACAGGACTACAGACAGTACTACAGACAGAACTACAGACAGTACTACAGACAGAACTACAGACAGGACTACAGACAGGACTACAGACAGGACTACAGACAGGACTACAGACAGGACTACAGACAGAACTACAGACAGGACTACAGACAGGACTACAGACAGTACTACAGACAGGACTACAGACAGTACTACAGACAGGACTACATACAGCACCAGACCTCAAACACTGGAGACAGGTTGAGTGTAACAACAGACAGGACTACAGACAGAACCAGACCTCAAACACTGGAGACAGGTTGAGTGTAACAACAGACAGGACTACAGACAGGACTACAGACAGTACTACAGACAGGACTACAGACAGCACCAGACCTCAAACACTGGAGACAGGTTGAGTGTAACAACAGAGCGGACTACAGACAGCACCAGACCTCAAACACTGGAGACAGGTTGAGTATAACAACAGACAGGACCACAGACAGGACTACAGACATGACTACAGACATGACTACAGACAGGACTACAGACATGACCACAGACATCATCACAGACAGTACTACAGACAGTACTACAGGCATGACTACAGACTACTACAGACAGGACTACAGACTACAAACAGATAGCACCAGACCTCAACCGCTGGAGAC
Organism: Oncorhynchus tshawytscha; assembly: GCF_018296145.1. NCBI lineage: Eukaryota > Metazoa > Chordata > Actinopteri > Salmoniformes > Salmonidae > Oncorhynchus > Oncorhynchus tshawytscha. The sequence continues at coordinate 2,145,680 of NW_024609832.1, forward strand.
ATGTTGAGTCTAACAACAGACAGGACAACAGACAGGACTATAGACAGTACTACAGACATGACTACATCCAGAACTACAGACAGAACGACAGACAGCACTACAGACAGGACCACAGGCAGGACTACAGACAGGACTACAGACTACTACAGACAGGACTACAGACAGTACCACAGACATGACTACAGACAGTACCACAGACAGTACCCCAGACATGACTATAGACAGTACCACAGACAATACCACAGACATGACTCTAGACAGTGCTACAGACAGGACTACAGACAGTACTACAGCCATGACTATAGACAGGACTACAGACAAGACTAGAGACTACAGAAAGTACTACAGACAGGACCACAGACAGGACTACAGACAGTACAACAGACACGCTTACAGACATGACTACAGACAGGACTACTGCATTACAAAATAACACTCTACAGAATTATCCAGACAATATGTGAGGCGAGGAATCCCTGCCTAAAAAACGCTGGACTGGAGTGCAGTGGTTTCCAGTGTTTCTCATCAATGTGAATAAAACAGAATGATTTATTTGTAGGTGATAATACATTGAATACATTGCATGCCATGTACACTGCATATGGACATTAAAACGCACATAATGACAAGAGTGTATTTTTCAAATAACTGTAGGGAAGTTAATTTCCTTTCACAGTTCTGTGTTCATTTGGCAGCCCCTCTAACATGGGGTGGCTCTCAACGTGCACAGCTGTTTCTACCCTGGCTATGATGGCTGATTGGAATGAACAGTAAAGAACTTTGCCGGAGGGTGAAACGATGATATCCCCCAAGGGACAGTCAGTGGTCTACTCTACATGTGTGTTGGTATGGGGTCTTTATAATGTAGTATATTACACAGCATGTAGTTCTTCTGTGAAGGTTCAAACAGGGATCAGTTCAAATGTCCCTATAAGGCTGTCTCTAGCAGCTTCCTGGTCTGCAGTGGTGTTTGTAATTTAGCTGGCAGCACCACTAACCATCTGGGCAACACACTCTTCAAACACACAGGGAGGGATGGAGAGGGGGAGGGTGGGAGAGAGAGAGAGATGCGTCAACAGCAACCTTGGGAAAATCCTCTGCATTATCATTAACAGCAGACTCGTACATTTCCTCAATGAAAACAATGTACTGAGCAAATGTAAATTGGCCTTTTACCAAATTACCGTACAACAGACCATGTATTCACCCTGCACACCCTAATTGACAACCAAACAAACCAAAAAAAAGGCAAAGTCTTCTCATGCTTTGTTGATTTCAAAAAAGCCTTCGACTCAATTTGGCACGAGGGTCTGCTATACAAATTGATGAAAAGTGGTGTTGGGGGTAAAACATATGACATTATAAAATCCATGTACACAAACAACAAGTGTGCGGTTAAAATTTGAAAAAAAAACACATACATTTCTTCCCACAGAGCCATGGGGTGAGACAGGGATGCAGCTTAAGCCCCTCCCTCTTCAACATATATATTAACGAATTGGCACGGGCACTAGAAAAGTCTGCAGCACCCGGCCTCACCCTACTAGAATCTGACGTCAAATGTCTACTGAGGGCCTACAGCAGCACCTAGATATTATGCACAGATTCTGCCAGACCTGGGCCCTGACAGTAAATCTCAGTAAGACCAAAATGGTAATGGTGTTCCAAAAAAGGTCCAGTCGCCAGGACCACAAATACACATTCCATCTAGACACCATTGCCCTAGAGCACACAAAAAAACTATACATACCTTGGCCTAAACATCAGCGCCACGGGTAACTTCCACAAAGCTGTGAACGATCTGAGAGACAAGGCAAGAAGGGCATTCTATGCCATCAAAAGGAACATAAAATTCAACATACCAATTAGGATCTGGCTAAAAATACTTGAATCAGTCATAGAGCCCATTGTCCTTTATGGTTGTGAGGTCTGGGGTCCGCTCACCAACCAAGATTTCACAAAATGGGACAAACCCCAAATTGAGACTCTGCATGAAGAATTCTGCAAAAATATCCTCAGTGTACAATGTAGAACACCAAATAATGCATGCAGAGCAGAATTAAGCCGATACCCACTAATTATCAAAACAACCACCTAAAAGGAAGCGATTCCCAAACCTCCATAACAAAGCCATCACCTACAGAGAGATGAATCTGGAGAAGAGTCCCCTAAGCAAGCTGGTCCTGGTGCTCTGTTCACAAACACAAACACACCCTATAGAGCCCCAGGACAGCAACACAATTAGACGCAAAACAAATCATGAGAAAACAAAAAGATAATTACTTTACACATTGGAAAGAATTAACAAAGAAACAGAGAAAACTAGAATGCTATTTGGCCCTAAACAGAGAGTACACAGTGGCAGAATACCTCACCACTGTGACTGACCCAAACTGAAGGAAAGCTTTGACTATGTACAGACTCAGTGAGCATAGCCTTGCTATTTAGAAAGGCCACCGTAGGCAGACATGGCTCCCAAGAGAAGACAGGCTATGTGCACACTGCCCACAAAATGAGGTGGAAACTGAGCTGCACTTCCTAACCTCCTGCCCAATGTATGACCATATTAGAGACACATATTTCCCTCAGATTACACAGATCCACAAACTCCCATATCTACTGGGTGAAATTCCACAGTGTGCCATCACAGCAGCAAGATTTGTGACCTGTTGCCACAAGAAAAGGGCAACCAGTGAAGAACAAACACCATTGTAGATACAACCCATATTTATGCTTATTTATTTTTCCCTTGTGCACTTTAACCATTTGTATATTGTTACAACACTGTATATAGACATAATATGACATTTGTAATGTCTTTATTGTTTTGAAACAACTGTATGTGTAATGTTTACTGTTAATTTTTACTGTTTATTTCACTTTTGTATATTATCTACCTCACTTGCTTTGGCAATGTTAACACATAATTCCCATGCCAATAAAGCCCCTTGAATTGAATTTAATTGAGAGAGAGAGAGAGAGAGACAGAGAGACAGAGAGAGAGAGAGAGAGAGAGAGAGAGAGAGAGAGAGAGAGGGAGAGAGGGAGAGAGGGAGACAGAGAGAGAGACAGAGAGACAGAGAGAGAGACAGAGAGAGAGAGGGGGAGAGAGAGAGACAGAGAGAGAGACAGAGAGACAGAGAGAGACAGAGAGAGACAGAGAGAGACAGAGAGAGAGAGACAGAGAGACAGAGAGAGAGAAAGAGAGAGACAGAGAGAGAGAGACAGAGAAAGAGAGAGACAGAGAGACAGAGAGAGAGATAGAGAGACCCGCTCCTCACTCAGTATGTTTTGTTTGGACCTTGTGGATGGATTTGCTATTCAGATCACTAGACTTCAGCTGTTGAGACCTGCCTGCCAAAGTAAAAGGTTTTCACAACCTATGAATTACAACGTTTTTACATTGATATTTATGTCATTATTTTCAGGTTAATTTTGGCATATTTATGCTGGTTGGCATGTCAAAGCAATCACAAGATACAATATATTCTACAAATAGCAAACTTACAGTAACGCAGTAAAGTATCTGTAACTATGACTATATCCGGACCAGCTAGTAGAAGAAAACAAACCCCTCAAAAAGCTATTTCTTTCAGAGACTCCTCGCAGATTTAGATGTCTTGTTGTGTTTGGGCTGAAAAGAAGAGAGGAGAAAGAGAGGGGAAGTGGAGATGGCAGAGAGGAAAGTGGCTCCTGTCTGCTAAACGAGGGGGACTGTCAGGTCGAATCTGTCCACACACACACACACACACACACACACACACACACACACACACACACACACACACACACACACACACACACACACACCTAGAGGTTAAGAGATGGTTCCCCCTCTGGAATGACTTTCAATAGGGGAGGCTCCAGGTGTGATGTAGAGGAGAGTGTATCGCTTCTCTCTCAGAGGATTAGGCCCTCTGCTCGCCAAACTGAGTGAGGGAGAGGGGGGGAGAGATAGCGAGAGAGATAGACAGAGAATAAAGCCCCTTGAATGTAATTTAATTTAATTGAAAGAGAGAGAGCAAGAGAGAGAGAAAGAGAGAGACCAGGGGTGAGGCCTTCGCCAGGGTTGCAATCTGAGCCCTGCACTCTTCAATATTTACATCAACAAATTGGTCACTATGCTAGAAAAATCAGCACCTGGTGTTAGTCTCCAAAATTCAGAGGTTAAATGCTTGCTCTTCACAGATTACGTGTGCCTGCTGTCAACCACAGCACATGGCCTACAGCAGAGCCTGGACCTGATAGATCAGTACTGCCAGACCTGGGCTCTGGCAGTAAACCCCCAAAAATACAAAAATAATGATTTTTCCAAAGAAGATCAAGATCTCAGGGAATTAGACCAAAGTTCTCAATTGGCACAAAATATATAGAGTACTGCACACACTACAATTACTTAGGTTTAAAAATAAGCTAAACTGGAAACCTTAATGAGGCAGTGAATGAACTGAGAGAGAAAGCACGCAGGGCATTCTACGCCATTAAAAAGCTACTTCAAAAAATTAAAATTTGACTAAAACTAATTGAATATGTCATTGAACCAATTACACTTTATGGCAGCGAGGTGTGGGGTCCAGTTGCAAACAAGATTTCATCAAATGGAACAAACACCCCATTGAAACCCTGCATGCGGAGTTCTGTAAGATTATCCTACATATCCAGAGGAAAACTACAAACAATGCATGCAGGGCAGAATTAGGCCAATATCCACTAATAATAAAAACTAAAAAAGAGCCATTCAGTTTTGGAAACATCTTAAATACAGTGACACCCTCTCATATCATTACCAAGCCCTGCAATGCAAAGAGGCCCCTCATCCAGCTGTCCTGGGGCTGAGTTCAGAAACCTGTTCTACTAACACACTGAAGCCTCAGGACCAGAACATCCAATCAATAAGAATAAACTGAATTACAACACAGTCAAAACAAAACTACATTACTTACTGGGAAGCACAAAGCAAAATGCAGTGCTATCTGGCCCTACATCGACAGTACACCGTGGCAAACTATTTGACCATGGTTACTGATCAAAACCTTAGAAAAACGTTGGCAAAGTACAGGCCCAGTGAGCACAGCCTTGCCATTGAGAAGGGTAGACACAGGAAAACCTGGCTCCCTGTAGAGGAAAGGCTGTGCAACCACTGCACCAGAGCAGAACCTGAGAGAGCTGCATTTCCTGACAAAATGGTAAAATATAAAACAATTAGAGAGTGTTATTTCTCCAAATTTGAAACCCTTATTCAAGGTTTCAAAGACCTCTCTGAAGAGAAAAAGCTACCCGTCCTGTTGGGGGAAAACGCAGAGAGCTGTGGGTTGGCAGCGCACTAAATTGTTGCCTGCCGTAAGATGAGGGACAGTGTCTGACAGACCAACCAACCTACACATGTCCTCTATGCTTATTGTTATTGTCCATTGTTTGGATTATTTTTACCCTTGATTATTGTATTTACTTTTGTCCTGTTGACAATATTGATTGTTATTATTTTAATTATGCTAATATTGTAAATATTCAAAGTAAGCTTTGGCAATATGTATATTGTTACATCATGACAATAAAACAAATTTAGACAGAGAGAGAGAGAGGAAAGGCAGAGAGAGAGAGAGTAAGGGAGAGGGAGAGAGTAAGGGAGAGAGGAAAGGGATGGAGAGGTAGAGAGAGAGGAAGGGGATGGAGAGGTAAAGAGAGAGGAAAGGGATGGAGAGGTAGAGAGAGAGGAAAGGGATGGAGAGGTAGAGAGAGAGGAAGGGGATGGAGAGGTAAAGAGGAAAGGGATGGAGAGGTAGAGAGAGAGGAAAGGGATGGAGAGGTAGAGAGAGAGGAAAGGGACGGAGGGGTAGAGAGAGAGGAAAGGGATGGAGAGGTAGAGAGAGAGGAAAGGGATGGAGAGGTAGAGAGAGAGGAAAGGGACGGAGAGGTAGAGAGAGAGGAAATGGATGGAGAGGTAGAGAGAGAGGAAAGGGATGGAGAGGTAGAGAGAGAGGAAAGGGATGGAGAGGTAGAGAGAGAGGAAAGGGATGGAGAGGTAGAGAGAGAGGAAAGGGATGGAGAGGAGAGAGGGATGGAAAGGGATGGAGAGGTAGAGAGAGAGGAAAGGGATGGAGAGGTAGAGAGAGAGGAAAGGGATGGAGAGGTAGAGATAGAGGAAAGGGATGGAGAGGTAGAGAGAGAGGAAAGGGATGGAGAGGTAGAGAGAGAGGAAAGGGATGGAGAGGTAGAGAGAGAGGAAAGGGATGGAGAGGTAGAGAGAGAGGAAAGGGATGGAGAGGTAGAGAGAGAGGAAAGGGATGGAGAGGTAGAGAGAGAGGAAAGGGATGGAGAGGTAGAGAGAGAGGAAAGGGATGGAGAGGTAGAGAGAGAGGAAAGGGATGGAGAGGTAGAGAGAGAGGAAATGGATGGAGAGGTAGAGAGAGAGGAAAGGGATGGAGAGGTAGAGAGAGAGGAAAGGGATGGAGAGGTAGAGAGAGAGGAAAGGGATGGAGAGGTAGAGAGAGAGGATAGGTAGAGAGAGAGGAAAGGGATGGAGAGGTAGAGAGAGAGGAAAGGGATGGAGAGGTAGAGAGAGAGAGGGAGAGAGAGAGAGGAAAGGGATGGAGAGGTAGAGAGAGAGGTAGAGAGAGAGGAAAGGGATGGAGAGGTAGAGAAAGAGGAAAGGGATGGAGAGGTAGAGAGAGAGGAAAGGGATGAGAGAGAAAGGAAATGGAGAGAGAGAGAGGCAAAGGGATGGAGTGGGAGAGGAGAGGAAAGGGATGGAGAGGTAGAGAGAGAGGAAAGGGATGGAGAGGTAGAGAGAGAGGAAAGGATGGAGAGAGAGAGGAAAGGGATGGAGAGAGAGGAAAGAATGGAGAGGAAAGTGACGAAAGGGATGGAGAGGTAGAGAGAGAGGAAAGGGATGGAGAGGTAGAGAGAGAGGAAATGGATGGAGAGGTAGAGAGAGAAAAGGATGGAGAGGTAGAGAGAGAGGAAAGGGATGGAGAGGGAGAGAGAGAGGAAAGGGATGGAGAGGGGAGAGAGAGGAAAGGGATGGAGAGGGAGAGAAAGGGATGGAGGAAAGGGATGGAGAGGGAGAGAGAGAGGAAAGGGATGGAGAGGTAGAGATAGAGGAAAAGGATGGAGAGGGGAGAGAGAGAGGAAAGGGATGGAGAGGGAGAGAGAGAGGAAAGGGATGGAGAGGGAGAGAGAGAGGAAAGGGATGGAGAGGGAGAGAGAGAGGAAAGGGATGGAGAGGGAGAGAGAGAAGGTTAGGACGTGAGGCTTCACTTCTTCCCCTGTCTCTTTTTCATCCCTCTCTTATTAATCCTTCTTTCTTTTTTCAATCCCAACAATCTTTCTGTCTCTCACTCCCTCTTTGTATCTCTATCTCTTTCTCTGTTCCTAGCTGATGCTGTCTCCCTGGATTCTTCCATAATGTTATGTAGCTTTATCTGTTGTAGCTGTGTATGTACCAAGGTCACCCCAAGAGTGTATTCCCTCCCATCTGTCGGCCATGCTGAAAGTAAAGGAGACATCCATGTGAGATTCCTTGTTTACTGAAGGAGCAAAGACATGTATTTTTAGAGGCTTTTTTCAATGTGGTGAGAAATGTTGCCTGCAGAAGCAACAGACCACAGTTTTCAGCCTGTTCCAATGTAAACCAGCGACTGTGTGTAGATACTAAATATACATGTACCATAGCTGTGTGTTGCTACTAAACATACCATAGCTGTGTGTTG